>NC_040906.2:58286620-58291620 GCF_004126475.2 Phyllostomus discolor
ACTAGTGAATGGTCGGAAAAATGAAAGCGAACCCTGGCAGCCTTCCTTGAATTCAGAAGCTGTTTATCCCATGAACTGTGTTCCAGATGTCATCACTGCCAGCAAAGCTGGAGTTAGTTCAGCCCTCCCTCCAGCAGATGTCTCTGCGAGTATAGGGAGCTCTCCTGGGGTGGCCAGCAACCTGACAGAACCTAGTTATTCCAGTAGTACCTGTGGAAGCCACACTGTACCTAGTCTTCATGCAGGGCTCCCATCTCAGGAATATGCCCCAGGATACAACGGATCATATTTGCATTCTACGTACAGTAGCCAAGCAGCACCTGCACTTCCCTCGCCTCATCCATCTCCTCTACATAGCTCTGGGCTCCTACAGCCACCACCGCCACCTCCTCCGCCACCAGCCCTGGTCCCAGGCTACAATGGGACTTCTAACCTCTCCAGTTATAGCTATCCCTCTGCTAGCTATCCTCCTCAGACTGCTGTGGGATCTGGGTACAGCCCTGGGGGTGCACCTCCTCCTCCTTCAGCGTACCTGCCTTCAGGAATTCCTGCTCCTACCCCTCTGCCCCCAACCACAGTTCCTGGCTACACCTACCAAGGTCATGGTCTGACACCTATTGCACCCTCAGCCCTGACAAACAGTTCAGCAAGCTCTCTCAAAAGAAAAGCTTTCTATATGGCAGGGCAAGGGGATATGGACTCCAGTTATGGAAATTACAGCTATGGCCAACAGAGATCTACACAGAGTCCTATGTACAGAATGCCCGACAACAGCATTTCAAACTCAAATCGGGGGAATGGCTTTGACAGAAGTGCTGAAACATCATCCTTAGCATTTAAGCCAACGAAGCAGCTAATGTCCTCTGAACAGCAAAGGAAATTCAGCAGCCAGTCCAGTAGGGCTCTGACCCCTCCTTCCTACAGTACTGCTAAAAATTCACTAGGATCAAGATCCAGTGAATCCTTTGGGAAGTACACGTCACCAGTCATGAGTGAGCATGGGGACGAGCACAGGCAACTCCTCTCTCACCCAATGCAAGGCCCTGGGCTCCGTGCAGCTACCTCATCCAACCACTCTGTGGACGAGCAACTGAAGAATACTGACACACACCTCATTGACCTGGTAACCAATGAGATCATCACCCAAGGACCACCGGTGGACTGGAATGACATTGCTGGCCTTGACCTAGTGAAGGCTGTCATTAAGGAAGAGGTTTTATGGCCAGTGTTGAGGTCAGATGCATTCAGTGGACTGACAGCCTTACCACGGAGCATCCTTTTATTTGGACCTCGAGGAACAGGCAAAACCTTATTAGGCAGGTGCATAGCTAGTCAGCTGGGGGCCACATTTTTCAAAATCGCTGGTTCTGGCCTAGTTGCCAAGTGGCTAGGAGAAGCAGAGAAAATTATCCACGCCTCTTTCCTTGTGGCCAGATGTCGCCAGCCCTCAGTGATTTTTGTTAGTGACATTGACATGCTTCTCTCCTCTCAAGTGAGTGAGGAGCACAGTCCAGTCAGTCGGATGAGAACCGAATTTCTGATGCAGCTGGACACTGTACTAACATCGGCTGAGGACCAAATCATAGTAATCTGTGCCACCAGTAAACCAGAAGAAATAGATGAGTCTCTTCGGAGGTACTTCATGAAACGACTTTTAATCCCACTTCCTGACAGCACAGCAAGGCACCAGATAATAGTACAACTGCTCTCACAGCACAATTACTGTCTCAATGACAAGGAGTTTGCACTGCTCGTCCAGCGCACAGAAGGCTTTTCTGGACTAGACGTGGCTCACTTGTGTCAGGAAGCAGCGGTGGGGCCCCTCCATGCCATGCCAGCCACAGACCTCTCAGCCATTATGCCCGGCCAGTTGAGGCCCGTTACATATCAAGACTTTGAAAATGCTTTCTGCAAGATTCAGCCTAGCATATCTCAAAAAGAGCTTGATATGTATGTTGAATGGAACAAAATGTTTGGTTGCAGTCAGTGATAACTTCTTTTAAAAAAAGTGTAATGAATGTTGGCACACGCACATAAAACCTGCTACATAGGGTATAGAGTCCCTTTCCAGTAGTATTTAAATTGCAAAGGGTACTGGGGAAGACGATGATTAAGTTGCATCTTTAGAGTCAGGGTAGATTTGGAGGAAAAAATGCATCAAATAAGAGCTTCTGATTTGAAAGCCCCAGATGACAGACAGCATCTGTTGATGCTCAGTTCGGTTCAAGCTAGACAACACTCACCAAGGAGCAAGGTGCAAGTGTGTTGACTTCAGAAGGACATGAACCTCGTGTGTTGATTCCATTCTGCTGTTCTCGAGATTTAGTTGCTGTCAAGTGCCTGGAGTGGTGCTTTATTTTTTGTTTGCCTCACAATTACATTGGTGGCATGTGCTAATATAAAGAGCTTTAACTTCAAACATTATTGGACTAAAGAGATGAACGGTTGTGTTATGACAGAAAACCAGATTTTTGCCATTTTAAGAGCAACAGTATTCCTCAATCCTGTCTGTTCTGCAGTATTAAGCTAAGAACAGGTAAAACAGGGTAACGGTAATCTGGACCTTAATTTCTGCAGTTCATTTCTTTTAATGTTCTTGTCTGCAAAAACTCAGGAAAGCGATTGTGATTTGTACAGTACCTCAAAGGAATGTGTTGAAAGCACTATGTACTGCTGAGAGTAATGGGATAGGCTTCAATGTTACTTTATATTAAAATGTATGTTTACCTCAACAATTGGAAAATAGCAAGGAAAATTACTTTGAATGTATCCAGAAAAATAATTAAGTGTGATACAACTGAATATTTACAATTTAAAGTAGAAATGGAAGGATTTTTTAAGTTTCTTTTACTAATTATGGGGAATTAACCAGAGCAGAGTAATTCTTTATGTCAATAACTGCAAGAATTCTTCGTACATTGCTCCTTGGTAGTGAAGTGAAAATGTTCTCAAAAGGTACACTGGTTAATGGAAAGCTACTTCTTCAGTTTGTGTTAGTGTCTAGGACAGTCAGCTGCAAAACCTGTTTAGGACTCTGAAAGTCACAGTGCCCAAAAACTGGGACTGCGTTGTACCGCATAGTTGGTGGTGGTGGTGGTGGTGGTGGTGGTGGTGGTGGTGGTGGTGGTTTGCAAGTTCTCTCTTAAAACTGCTGGGAATGGTGTTATTCTATTCACTAATCTAGCTTATCGGCTTGCCATGCTGTTTGATAGAACTCGGAAGACAGCAACCCAAGCAAACAAACATTATTAATAAATAAATACAAAAGGCAACCAACCAACTTATATATACCCACAAAGAATGCCCACATCCCCTCTCCTTCTTTTTGACTCCTCTCTTGTCAGTGCAATTGTGCTTCTCATTTTAAAATCTTCTGGGCTGTAGTGCTCCCACATTCATTTCTACCTCAGTTTTGTTACATTTCTCCTGGAAAGTAAAGTTGAAAATCAGAAGTGGACACACAAACACACACACACACACAAGATAGCTTGCCAAACATGTCACTTTGTTTTCTTCCACCTTTTCCCATAAAACTAGTTTCCAAATACATCAGTCTTCCTGCTTACATCTCCCTGATTCTACCTCCCACCCCAAGAGCATATGTGGCATTTTTCTGAATTTCTTATTCCTCTCCTCCCCACCAAGTTGTTCTTTGTATCCTTTAATGCTTTTATGTGCAACTTCTCCTTGATAGCTGACTGGTGCTCGGCAATGCCTCTAAACAGACAATGTAGGCTGTAGCTTTCCAAAGCCACTGCCCATGCATAAGCAGAACAGCCTGGCTTTTTGAATGTATTTTTCCTGGTTTTTTTGCTTTTTCTTTTTTCCCTTTTTTTTTTTTTGTTCAAGAGATGCAGTAAGAAAACTCTTGCAAAGCACTGGCATTTTATGTATTCAAAAAGTGATGTACATTTTTTAAAATTTTAAATAAATGCAATGGGAAGCCCCAAGAAAGTTCTTTCTGTTATTGTTTTTTTTTCCTTTAGAAATTTTTACTAATTTCATTCACAATGTGAAATTCTCTGAAACACAACGTAGAGAAAGCTAATGAGAACTTCATGATATTTCTGAAATTTTATGATGCTTGATCCATTACTCCTTGTTTTTCTTATTTTTCATGTTGCTAAAAACTGAGCAAATGAACCAGAATTTAATGTACTCTGATGTTCTATGATTTAAAACTGTGCTCACATATAAATATTCCGCATTAAAAAGCAGTGCCTTTCATTAAGGATACAAAAATAATGTTTAAGTACATCCTCAGCTTCTTGCAAGTGAAAAAATGCTACAGTTGTTATCTGGCTCTACCCTGCACACTCCCTATGGTAATGAAATTCTAATATCCCCATTAACTTGTATGTTCATATTGATCCCCCCGACAAGTTTACTTTTGCACAGTACTGACCTATTTTCTGTGTTTTAGACATTACATTTCATTTCTGCCAACGTGCTGTGTTCACTTGAAAGCAACCAGCAAGTTTTGGTAAACTCCGTCTTATTTAGACAACTTTGGAAAATCCAGTATTGATCCAGATTTTTTGTGGCTAGGAAGAGTTAATGCCAAATATATGACTGCACTATTATGTTTTACACTTGTTTATAAAACTGAAAATAAAGTCATACCTATTAGCTTTTAGCTTTAAGTGACTTAAAAATTACTTTGAGGTATCAGTGGTCAAAATTCCGTGTATTTAGGCAGAAGCTGAATCTGTGTGTGAATTTCATTTAGCCTCCTGAATTCGAGGATTTGATCTCTTAGAAAATGGGCATGCTGATGCGGTGAAGATGTGTTGGGGGAAATAAGGCTGACCTTTGGGTAGATCATGCTCTCCTGTGATTCTTTGATTCTTCGTGACAGCATTATGAGCTCTTCTATGGACTAGCCTAATAATGAGCTCCTTTCTGACCATCCCTTCTGGAGCTTAGGGTGGGGGTGGGGGTACCATATCCACAGCATTGAATGCATACAATCAGTGATAGTACAGCTGAGTAATATGTCT